>NC_090648.1:341899553-341902053 GCF_040937935.1 Hyperolius riggenbachi | reverse complement strand
AAATGCGGAGGAAACCGCCTGACCCACAATGGCAACACGGAACAAGGGAGGACAGAAACACGGCGGAAATCAGGACTTTGTGTAGCACTTTATATAGTATACTGATGCGACACCCCGAAAATATTGAGTCCTATGACAATCCCTGCTCATTACAAGGTATACAGACCTAAAATGACATCACTCATTATCAGTAGCTGGAACATTCAAGGGCTGAATGCCTCAGCTTTTGGATGCAAAACAAATGATCCAGACTTTAAAAAGAGACTTGAAAACATTGATATTCAAATCCTCCTGGAGACATGGACCCGGGCAGAGGATGAATCTCTTGCACCCATGGGATACAGGGAATTCTCTGTATCTTCACAGAAAAACAAGAACGTTAAACAGGGTCGTCGTTCAGGAGGCATACTAATCTGGTACAAGGAGGAGCTTACAGAGCACATTAAAGCTATCAAACGAGGAGACAGCCACATCTGGATCAAAATAAACAGCTCCATCCTCACCTCTCAGTCTGACATGTACCTGTGTGCAGCATATATCCCCCCAACAGAGTCCCCTTACTACAAACCTGATATTTATGAGGTCCTACAAAGAGAAGCCAGCCACTTCCAGTCTCAGGGCAGAGTACTCATCTATGGAGACCTCAATGCGAGAACAGGCACAGAGAAGGACTATCTGACCTCTGAGGGAAACGCATACATACTTGGAGGAGAGAGCTACTACCAGGAACCAATGCAGACAGCAAGAAACAGCTATGACAAGACAGTAAACAAAAGCGGGAAAGCCCTGTTGAACCTGTGTCGGAGCCTTGGCCTATACATAATGAATGGGCGAACCAGGGGTGACTCTCTTGGGAGATTCACTATGAACTCACACGTAGGCAGCAGTGTGGTAGATTATGCTGTCACAGACACAGATCCCATAAACATCAATGCCCTCATAGTCACCCCTGAAACACACCTGTCAGACCACAGCCAAATCCTGCTGTACCTGAAATCCACCGACAAACCAACCACACAGCAGCCTCATCAGACCGGTCTCTACAAGCTGCCACCACCCCTCAAATGGCCCAAACAGTCTGCCACCGAATACACCAACATGACCAAAACTGCCAAAATCCAAGAACTGCTGACAAACTTTTATAACAACCCATATGAACCAAACCAACAAGGTGTCAGCCATGCAGTGAAGGACTTCAGTAACATCCTACATACCATGGCAGTACAAGCAGGCCTCAAGCAGACCAACTTCAAGAGATCCACAAATAAACAGTCCCAAAAATGGTTTGACAGTGAATGCAAGGCTCTACGTAATTCGCTAAGGGCAGCCTCTAACCAAAAACACAGAGACCCCAACAACCGAGACCTAAGGGAAACCCATGACCACCTACAGAGACAATACAAAGACACCCTCAGGCAGAAAAAACAGAGCCACATCTCCCACAAACTCCAACAGCTGGAGGACTCCCTCCAAGACAACTCATTCTGGGAGACCTGGAACCATATCGGTGCAAAGCCTAAAAAAAGCCCTCTTCATATCCAAAATGGCCACATCTGGCTCCACTACTTCAGGAACCTCTACAAAGACATCCCAGAAAATGCCCAAACCCTGGAGCAGAAACAAATAGCCGCAAAACTGAAGGACATGGAGGAGACAATCAAGGACTTTCAAAACCCTCTGGATACACCAATCACGGTGCAGGAAATAAGAGAAAGAACAAAGCTGATAAAATGTAAGAAGGCTAGCGGTACCGATGGCATCCTGCCAGAGATGATCAAATACAGCCCCCCGGACATACATGAGGCACTCGCAAGACTATTCAACCTTATCCTGAGGGCGGGCTCCTTTCCTCAGGCCTGGAGTGAAGGCCTCATAACACCCATCTACAAGAATGGAGACAGATATGATCCAGCAAACTACAGAGGAATCTGTGTCAGCAGCACACTGGGGAAACTGTTTAACAGCATCATCAATAAGAGGATCCTCTCCTTCCTCACACAGCAGGACGTACTCAGCAAAAGCCAAGCCGGGTTCATGCCAAACCACCGCACAACCGACCACATCTACACACTGCACAGCCTCATCAAGACCCATGTCCACAACTCACGTGGCAAAATACACGCTTGCTTTGTTGATTTTAAGAAGGCGTTTGACTCAGTGTGGCACCCAGGCCTTTTCCTAAAACTCCTAGAGAGTGGAATAGGAGGAAAAACCTATGATGTCATCAAGAGTTCATATACTGGGAACCAATGCAGTGTGAAAGTAGATGGGAAGAGAAGTGCGTTCTTCAAGCAGGGTCGAGGAGTCAGGCAGGGCTGCAGTCTGAGCCCAACACTCTTTAACATATACATTAACCAACTGGCTGTAGCCCTGGAATCCTTCCCAGCTCCAGGCCTCCTCCTGCATGACCGTGAGGTGAAGTTCCTGCTGTATGCAGATGACCTTGTGCTGCTCTCCCCAACAGAGAAAGGACTACAGGACAGCCTGTCAGTATTGGAGA